>NW_026863023.1:0-25803 GCF_026571515.1 Ruditapes philippinarum
TTTTTTTAGTTTCTTTTCACTCACTCCACTAGTTTAAGTGTTTTTATAATACTTCTCTAGCCTTTTACATGGTGCTTATTCCACATGGCATTTTGTGATCTGTGTGGGGCAGAAAACCAATAGTGGAGTTGGTCCAGTATTTATTTCCTTCAGTAACTTTTTTAATATTCCATATAAAGAGTAGTGATGACAAGTTTAAAAAAATTGTATTGTCAGATGACCTTAAATAGATAAATTAAATGCATGTGGCACTGTAATAAGTAAAGAGAAGTAAAATGGTGGCGTTTTATCAACATTTTTGAGACATTATAGTCATCCAGAGGTAGACTTATGCAGAATTGTAACTGTTATCATTAGCGTTCAGGACTCATTTACATTCAGGAATCAGTATATATTTGATAATTCCATATTTCAGCAACTTGAAGACGTTTTCCGGCTTCACCGGAAGGAGATGTTGGCATATGAATTTGCTACTCTTGTCGCCCTGGAGTTTTCCCTACTGATAGCTGACAGTGAAATTTACCCACATTATCAGAGGCTCCTCTACCAATCTTGATAGTGGTTATATAATAGGTTCATTTATGTATATTTTATCAAAATTGTGATACAAAAATAGGAAATATTATTTTAGTTAGCTTAGGCCATTCTCTGATATGAATAGTTAAGAATTCTCCACAGCTTACAATTATTTCCCAGTCATTTGTATACCTGGCTCTATCACGCCTTTGGAAGGATGGGGGGGGGAAAGGCTGCTAGCAAGGGAAATGACCCCTCACTGAATAAGATAGGCAGACAGGCAGAGTATAGTGAGGGAAATAAGGAAAGTTTTCACCTCTGTCTTTGTGATAGAGGGTGAATATGATGCTTATGTTTTGTTCTTTAATTGCTGGGAGTATGTTTAATTTACAGCGTAGGAACTTAAGCTTTACTAAGGGCTTGAAAATTGTAAAGCCAGAAGTTCCCACTGTTCCCAGGGGGCAAAAATGGGGTACAAATGATTATTGCATTTTGTTTTTCTATCACATGAATAATACATGTATGTTATGATATTTGATGTTTAGGTAATGTCTAAAGCTTTAAAATAGTAATGGTAACAACAGTCAACCTATAACTATGACAACAGTTTGACTGCAACAAGTTAGTGCCAATATCTCTATTTATTAGTTATCGTTTTTATAAAATTTAACTTAAAAAATTATTGTTGAGCTTCTTGGAAATTATTGGGATAAATTTTTTTCTTTTAAAGCAAAGAAAACTATTTATCTCACCGTGTATTTTTATCATGCTATATTTATAGCAATAGTAGTTTTAACAATATTTGGTTTGTGTTTCATGGAAGGTCCTAAATCTTAAAGATCCTATATGTTGTATAGATTAAGGATGTAACAACACTTTAGTGAAATTTTATATATGTATCTAATTATTCTTCTAAAACAATTTCCAAACATCCAAGAATATGTTAAATATGTACTACAAATGTTAAAACACATTATAAGTAATCTGTAAAATATATGCATTCATTTCTTATTGAAAAATTTGGCTTAGACTTTATCGAAAATAAATTTCTAATTACCTCCCTTTATTTATATGAAATGTCAATTTCAGTAATATCTTTACAAATAATACTTTTGGAACTTTCAATATTGATCAATCTTCATTTGAGCATCATATTTATGATATAAAACCATAAAAAAAAATTGAGTTACAGGATATGGTAAAACAAAATTGAGACAATTTTTGTTTCAAAGAAAATGTCCTAGCTTGTGACTCAATTGTTGAGACTTCAATTTTTGAATAGCGATGCAGACGCACATTTACACATTGCTGATTGTCGCATGTCATTGTATTATGTAACTTTTCTCAGGATAATGAATTAAATAAAAGTCTTAAACTTTTACTAAAGATGAAAATTTTTAGCTCAACTATTCGAAGAATATGAGAGCTATTGTAGTCGCGTCGGCGTCAGCGTCCGCGTCGGCGTCTGCGTTGGTTAAAGTTTTTTGTAAAGTCAAATATCTCAATTATTGCATGAGATATTCAATTGAAACTTACAATACTTATTTATAGTAACAAGGTACATCAGATTGACAAGTTGGATAACTCTGCCTACAATATTGACAGAATTATGCCCCTTTTTAACTGAGAAATTTTGGTTAAAGTTTTTTGTAAAGTCAAATAT
The DNA here is from genome assembly GCF_026571515.1 of Ruditapes philippinarum. Taxonomy (NCBI): domain Eukaryota; kingdom Metazoa; phylum Mollusca; class Bivalvia; order Venerida; family Veneridae; genus Ruditapes; species Ruditapes philippinarum. Next base: position 2,180 of record NW_026863023.1, read on the forward strand.
CTCAATTATTTCTTGAGATATTCAATTGAAACTTACAATACAGTGGAGCCTTGCTAATCCGAACCCTTCTAATCCGGAATCCTTTCTTATCCGAACGAAGTGTCCGGTCCCGATTTTATTCGTTCTATTTTCAATAGTAAAAAACCTTTCGGATCCGGAACCTGTCTACTCCGAATTCCGGACGATTTTTTCAATTTTTGTTCTTATTTTACTCTAAAATTTACCTCTCGGATCCGAACAGATTTTGCCAAATGTCACACCTTCATTCAAAATAACAAATAATCGCACATCTTGCAGGTGTAAACATACACCAAACTGATAAGTGTTATTTCGCTTGATTAATGGGTGAAACGTATGATCTGCGAAGGTGTGAAAATTACACTTAGCTTGCCTTGATATCTTCTATAATTGCTTAATTGATTGTTTTTCGTCAGCTTCTATAAATATTTTGATATAATGCAATAGAAATATCTTTTAATCCTTTGTATTGGATTCAATGATACGTGATTAAGTAATGAAAATTAATGGAAACTGTCAGTGAGTTCGGATAGTCGCTGAATCGGATAAGAGTAAACAACAATTGACAAATGCTGGCCTCCTGTTTAACATCGTAGGTTAACTTACCCTTGAGGACATAATATCTTTGCTTATCTATTTATTTTTATTTCAATATTTTTGTATTCACATGTATTAAAATGAACGATAAGAGACTGCAAAAATAAAATATCTAAATTGCAAATTTCAAATGCATTCCCGCTTTCTTTCCATAAACTTTTTTGCAAATAACATGAAAATAACATGTAAAAACCTTCTAATTCGGAAACCTTTCTAATCCGGAAACCTGTCTAATCCGAACTTTTTTCTGGTCCGGACGAGTTCGGATTAGACAGGTTCCATTGTACTTATTTATAGTAACAAGGTACATCAGATTAACAAGTTGGATAACTCTGCCTACAATATTGACAGAATTATGCCCCTTTTTAACTTAGAAATTTTGGTTAAAGTTTTTTTGTAAAGTCAAATATCTCAATTATTGCTTGAGATATTCAATTGAAACTTACAATACTTATTTATTGTAACAAGGTACATCAGATTGACAAGTTGGATAACTCTGCCTACAATATTGACAGAATTATGCCCCTTTTTAACTTAGAAATTTTGGTTAAAGTTTTTTGTAAAGTCAAATATCTGAATTATTTCTTGAGATATTCAATTGAAACTTACAATACTTATTTATAGTAACAAGGTACATCAGATTGACAAGTTGGATAACTCTGCCTACAATATTGACAGAATTATGCCCCTTTTTAACTTAGAAATTTTGGTTAAAGTTTTTTTGTAAAGTCAAATATCTCAATTATTGCTTGAGATATTCAATTGAAATTTTAAATACTTTTTATAGTAACAATGTACATCAGTTTGCAAAATTGCATAACTCTGTCTGCAATATTTGCAGAACTATTTGCCCCTTAAATTTGAAACTTAGAAAATTTTGGTTAAAGGTTAAAGTTCTTCAAAGATATTTACTTGAAACTTTACACATGTACTTATAAGGGTCATAATTTGAGGGTCATAATTGTATGTCACTGACCAAGTTCCATAACTCTATCCTGCATTAAGGCTGATTCATATCCCCTTTTCTACTTAGTCTCTTGGTTAATGTTTACATGCAAGTTTTACATATCTCAATAACTATTAAAGATATTTATTTAAAACTTCACATATGCATTTAGGGTCATAATTGTAGGTCACTGACAAAGATCCATAATTCTATCTTGCATTTAGGCTGATTTTTCTCCCCTTTTTCAACTTAGAAATTCATGGTAAAGTTTTGCTTTTAAGCTGTTATCTCTGTAATTATCCCCCCGCCGAAAATTTTCCCCGATATAGAAATAGTCTACGACCGTCCTTCCGTCCGATATTTTTGTCCGGAGCATATCTCTAAAAGTATTTGAGTTATCAACTTGAAACTTCATAGGTGGATAGACCTCATTGAGGAGGAGTGCAGTGCACAAGAATGATTACTCTACCTTTGCATGATTTTTGAGTTATTGCCCTTTGTTATTTTTCAAAATTGATTTTTGTCCAGAGCATAACACCAAAAGCCTATGAGATATTAACATGAAACTTCATAGGTGCATAGATCTCACTCAGGAGGTGTGCAGTGCACAAGAATGATAACTCTACCTTTCATAATTTTTGAGTTATTGCCCTTTGTTATTTTTCATACCTAATTTTTCACCTGAGTGGAGCATAACTCAAAAAGTGTTGGAGATATCAACATGAAATGTCATAGGTGGATAGATCTTATTGAGGAGGAATGTTGTGCGCAAGAATGATAACTCTTCCCTATACAATTTTTGAGTTATTGCCCTTTGTTTTTTTTCATGATATTTTGTCCAGAGCTAATCTCAAAAAGTATTTGAGGTATCAACTTGAAACTTCAAAGGTGGATGGATCTCATTGAGGAGGAGTACAGTGCTTAAGAACGATAACTCTACCCTGCATTATTTTTGAGTTATTGCCCTTTGTTATTTTTCAAAATTAATTTTTGTCCAGAGCATAACTCAAAAAGCCTTTGAGATATCAAAATGAAACTTCATAGGTGCATAGATCTCACTCAGGAGGTGTGCACTGCACAAGAATGATAACTCTACCTTTTATAATTTTTTAGTTATTGCCCTTTGTTATTTTTCATACTTAATTTTTCAATTCAATTTTTTTCTCACAAAGTATTTGAGGTATCAACTTGAAACTTCATAGGTGGATAGATTTTACTGAGGAGGGATGAAGCACACAAGAATGATAACCTACCCTGCATTATTTTTCAGTTATTGCCCTTTGTTATTTTCAGCCATCAGTATTCACATAGGTTTCAAATCTGTAATCACTATAGCCATCAGTTTTCATTACCAAAAGACCTCTTAAAATGGAATTATTCTGCTCTACTACATATACATTCTTCCAATGAGCAAACACATTCGGCGGGGGATGGCCATGTTGACATGGCTCTTGTTACTGAAGGGTTTGTGCCTTTTTTGGGACAATTATATGCATTCATAATAATAAAGCAGCGATTTACTTGATAAAACATCTTAATAACAAGCCTTTGTACCTTTTCTGTCAATTTTATGTATTCAAAGGTAATTAGTATTATTATACTCAATAAAACACCCTTGTGACATTACCTTCCGAATAGTCAAGCCAATACTGTAATTAGACTGTCTCTAAGGCCTATAACATGAATTTATAAAAAAAAATTAGCCCTTTTGTGAACTTAGAAAATTTAACAGTATCAAAGCTCTAAATTTTACGTTATCAAGGCTCTTTTACTATCAAGCACTTAGAATAGTCGAGCGTGCTGTCCTACCGACAGCTCTTGTTATAGAAACAGTCTATAGTTGGTGCTCTAGTTTGTCATAAGTTCTAGGTCTTAGGATACACTTAGGACTTTCTATGAAACGCAGCCCTGGCTCCTTGTCCAGATTGTGTCAAGATAAATCCTACAATGTAAATAATCATTTATAAAACAATTATAATGTAAGGTATGTAAGTTAAGTGTAAAAGAAAGGAAATGAAATACTTGCAAAATTATGTACAATGATAAAAAAACATTTTGAAATCATTCCACATTCATGTACATTGGGGAGAACCATGTGATATGGTGTCTTGTAACCATGTGTAGGGATGTAAATTCTCATAAAATTGGTAAATTGTATTGGAAACATGAATGTTAAACTTATTAATGTTATTTAATATTATATAGATTTATTGTGTTAAAATGACCTGTAATTAGTTAGTTACCGGTAAGATATCATGGACATAATTTTTTTTGAACAATCAATAATTGTTAGTTAAGAAATATTGGATTTTGCTCAATAGCATCATTTGTTATGAAATACTTTTTATTTCACAGTACCTAGATTGATATTATTTTAGTTAGAAAAAAAACTTATTGGTTTTATAAAATTTACTTTGTTATCAAGCAATACATATCATAACTGGTTTTATAAAATTTACTTTGTTATAAATCAATAGATATTATTAGTTATAAAGATTTTTTGACAGGTTATATGGCCCTATATATATGGTTGTTTGTAAAATATAACCCAAGCAGCTATGCTTTGGTTATATTGGAAACAACCATATTTATGACCATATAACCTGTCAGGAATATTTATAACAAATTTATAATATTTCAAACTTCCTTTTTTTAGAAAAAAGTGAGATTTCTTCATAAATTGACAACAGATGTGTATATAAAGCTACATGTATATAAACAACAGGATTATCTAATGAAAAGCGATGTTACAAGCTTGCAGTATTATAAATGGTTTAAAAAGATCTTACATTGTGAGAAATGAAAATGTAATTATCTGTCTATTTAGTTAGGATTAAACATGTGTCAGATGTCCCTTTAAAATAATTTTACAATCACATAAGATCTCAAGGTTGCTATGGTATTAATAATTAATTTGCAAGACCAATGTAAGTGGAAGCACTTGGATTGTCTAAAAAATCACATTTTTTTAAGACTGAAAAGCCAAAAAAACAAAACAGTTCTTTTGATACCTTTTATTCTTCATTCAAGCTTGCACATATGTATTCCATATAATATAAAAACTTTAGTTATAAAAATTTAAGTAATAGGCATGAGTGAAAAGTGTCATTGTTTGACTGCACTGAATAAACCAACTATTCTCAACAACAACAAATATTCAGGCATAAGATAATGAAAATAATTATTATCCAATATATCCACATGATTCAGAAATTTCATTTCCATGATATTTAATTACATTTATGGTATAATTTATTTTCAATTCCACATTTTCCTGATGTAACATTCCATTTAAATAAATTCTAAAATAATTTAAAATATGCCATTATAACTGCTAAAATTTTTAAACTTAAAATCTCCACGAACTAAATCTGCTAAAAAAAACCCAGGGAAGTAGAGGGGAGTAAATCAACATTAGTTAGTATAAAACTACATAAGTTGAACATTTAAACATATTTAATAATATTAATTATATAATTATGTAATAATTCAAAATATATCTAAAATATTGCACCATCTGACTATCAACAGCCTACAAATTTTCGGCAGTAATTTGTGTTCCTCAAAATGTTTTAGGCTTTAATTTCTAAAATTTGTGTGAAACTAAAGAAAAGATAAATCCTGAAAATAGCTTACATTGTACGAAACCGCCAAGATAACATCTCATTTCTAATGTCAGATGAGTGCATATTGTTCATACAGAAAAAAAACAAAAACAAAAGGCAGGTGTATTATAGTTAATTGTCTTGATATGCAATGATCTACCATTGGTCTGAGACAACATAATCTGTGAGATAGACCTGTTGATTCTTTGACTTTTCCTATCTGTACAGGTGAATTACAGTCAAATCGGCCCAAAGTCAGATCAGCCCCATTTTTAACCAGGTTTTCCGAAGGAAAAAACTGGTTATTAGATTGAGGTATGTCGGCGGGAGGGCGGGCGGATGGGCGGGCGGGCGTAAACAATTTCTTCTGTGCGCAACTTCTCCTACATTTCTCAACAGATTTTGACCAAACTTTCACAGAAGCTTTGTCATCAAGTGCCCTGGCGCATATTGTCGGGGTTTTGCGATTAGATAATATTTGACCTAATTATGGCCCTTTGTTTTTTTTCCTTATATAAAATATATAGTGAACAATTTCTTCTGTGCGCAACTCCTCCTACATTTCTCAACGGATTTTGACCAAACTTTCTCAGAGGCTTTGTCATCAAGTGCCCTGACACATATTGCCAGGGTTTTGCAATTGGTATATATTTGACCTAATTATGGCCCTTTGTTTTTTTCCTTATATAGAATATATAGTGAACAATTTCTTCTGTGCACAACTCCTCCTACATTTCTCAACGGATTTTGACCAAACTTTCTTAGAAGCTTTGTTATCAAGTGCCCTGGCGCATATTGTCGGGGTTTTGCGATTAGATAATATTTGACCTAATTATGGCCTTTGTTTTTTTTCCTTATATAAAATATATAGTGAACAATTTCTTCTGTGCGCAACTCCTCCTACATTTCTCAACGGATTTTGACCAAACTTTCTCAGAAGCTTTGTCATCAAGTGCCCTGACACATATTGCAGGGTTTTGCAATTGGTATATATTTGACCTAATTATGGCCCTTTGTTTTTTTTTCTTATATAGAATATATAGTGAACAATTTCTTCTGTGCACAACTCCTCCTACATTTCTCAACGGATTTTGACCAAACTTTCTTAGAAGCTTTGTTATCAAGTGCCTGGCACATATTGTCGGGGTTTTGTGATTGGATAATATTTGACAGCATTATGGCCCTTTGTGTATTTTTCCTTATACAGAATATATAGAGAACAATTTCTTCTGTGCTCAACTCCTCCTACATTTCTCAACGGATTTTGACCAAACTTTCTTAGAAGCTTTGTTATCAAGTGCCTGGCACATATTGTCGGGGTTTTGTGATTGGATAATATTTGACCGAATTATGGCCCTTTGTATATTTTTCCTTATACAGAATATATAGTGAACAATTTGTACAGTGCGCAACTTCTCCTACATTTCTCAATGGATTTTGACCAAACTTTCACAGAAGCTTTGTCATCAAGTGCTCTGGCGCTCACTAAATTCCCATGTTTCTACCAAGACATCATTCAAGTATTTTTTTAAAATTGTGAACATACTTTTCTTGATATCGCACAAAACACCACACGCCAATATTGTTGACAAAAGAAAATGACAAGAGACGCAAAAATGCAAAAATTAAGCAAAAATAAAGTACTGTTTACCTTTCTAAAACATTTGGGAAAAAAAGGCGAATAGACAACATAAAATTTCTCAATCATTTTTGTTTGAGGAATATTAAAAAAGCCATAATTCCTCCTAAAAGTTCAATTAAAAACAAATGCCCCTTCATGACAAAGCTTCTGTGAAATATTTTGCTGAAAACCTGGTTGCATCGCATTGCGATGTTCCTTGTCTTTTCTTTTTTATCCATTTTTCATGTTCATTATTTTTTTAAATGTTGCATGTAAATTGATAAAAACCATTTGCATAGACGGGGAGACCCAATAACAAACCATGGATTACAAAGAAAACAAGAACAAAACATAATAATCAATCTATTTATTGTATGAGTAAAACAAATATAACATTGATTTTCCATGTATTTTAAACCTATGAAACACAGTATATCGTTTGTATAAGAGGCATATGAGAAGTTTTTCACACAAATTATTGATGACTGTCACATCTTAACACTTTTACTCTGCTTCTTTTCTCAACACCCTTGGTTGGTATAAGCTCGAAATCTTTTTTGACACTGCCGTTGCTGATAGTTTTTTTCGCACGATAGCTGCAAGCAGAAAAATTAAATAAAGTTTTAAAGAGTCAACAATTTTAATATAGATGTGTATTCATTTAAATGATATTATACAAATTTGAAATTAATATGAATCATATTTATATTGTATCACACACATTTTTCTGGACCAATTATCAGTCAAATATATTACTAATAAAATTCAACTTGACATGAAAAAAAAAAGTCATTATGTCACTTTAAGTATTAGACGCAAAAAATGATAAATCATATTTACCTGTCCCAAGCTTGGAATATCTGCGACTGCATTGATCGGTAAGTAAGTCAATCTTTGCATGCGCGGCAGCTTCATCTTCGATACAAACCTCACTTGAGATTCCACGACTTCATTAAATTGTAGAAAGGTGGCGACACTCCAGCTTTAATATTCAGACCACGATGCCATCCTGCAAATGTACAAAATAATAGATGTTTCTAGCGAAGTTAAAATACTAAAAACGACATGCTGACCCCTAGATATTAAAATGGAATGAAATGTTACATATCAAAATAATTAGCTGCTACATTTATTACTGCTATTCTGCGCATCAGTTTAATGTTTCAACGGGAAACAATTTTAGCAGGATAAAGAACAACAACAAAAATTTATACCTGTATATGACGCCAAAAAGCTTGGCCCCAATGGAATGAGTATCCCTTCATAAGTATGGTCAGGAAAACATGCCTCATAGCTTTCCAAATGGCTTTTTCAAATTCAGAGACGACCTTTTCAACCTCTTGTTGATTCCTTAATCCTTGTTTGATTGCCTGAAAAATGAATTACATGTATGTAATAATATATAAATAAAATGGAGGAAAAAGATAATCACTAAAGCACAACTTATAAAAAAACTTTTGTTACCTTAAATGTTCTGTCAATATACCATCGCCGGGCTTGTGTTAACAAATCTAATTGCTCATCTGTTGGGAAGATGAGATGTCTTCTCTCATCAACCTTAACTTCCTTTAGGTAAAAGTTTGCCGGAAATGCGGTCTCATCCAACTAAAATTTAAAAAAATAACACATTACAAAAAAAAAAAAAAAAAAAAAAAAAACAACAAACTATTGACATTTATATCATTCTATGGAAGTGTTTAATGGTATATGTGGTAGTATTAAACAGAACAGAAAATTTCTCCAATTCATCATATATAATGTACCCAAAAACAGCTGTTATCATTACACCTAACAGATCCAACTCATAATTTTGATTAATGTTCCTGTACAGAACAATTTATCTATTATTTCTTAAAACATTGTATTACTCAATTACAAAAAATATTGTGGCATAATATATACAAAAATGTATAGATAGTGTATCATTTTTTATTTTTTTACCTCAAAGGTTCACTGGTTCTTCAGGGCGAAGATCCTGTCAATACTGGTTCACTACACCTGCTATGTAATCTGTTAGAATGTCACCCACTGATGTTAGACCCCTTCAAATCGTTCGAAGCCAGTCTCCCACAATGTCTGCTGCTGGACGCATAGTTTCTTAATCAGTTGTCGCTTAAGCCTGAAAATTTAGCCACAAAATTTATAAATTACAAAATTTTATGTCAACGTATATTCAATTCAGGCTGTAGATTTATTTATACACACACCCTTACAAGCTATGCTTGTTCGATATCCTCTACTTCACATTATATCATTAACATGTCTATTGATGTTTAAAATTCTTTCCTATCATCAGAATTAAATATCTATATTTTTATTAAGCGTTTGTAGAATTATTGTTAATCCCATTACCTCACATTTTATCACCTCGCATTAATATAATTATTGACAATATGAAAATGTGTATACCATATTGATTTAAAAAGTACAAACCTTAGCAGTAATTTTGGCGCGAAGTCCACAGTCCGGTACCTCTACCTTTCAAAAAACAAGATTATGTCAGTAAACATAAAAAGCAAAAATATACTTTAATTAAAATTTTAGTTGACATATGATAATGCACACGTTAGTATTGACTAGGTTATTTCCCCCAGAATGTAGAAAGATTTTCTGGCATATTATGTTATACCCCATGAAGTTCGTCCGTTCGTAAGCAATTGGGTTTTTGGCCCACAATATTTAAACTGCATAGGATGATTGTCCATATTGGGTAGAAGACCCCTATTGATTTTGGGGTCACAAGGTCAAAGGTCACTATTACCTTAAAACTGAAAACAGTTCCGGAGCATTACTTAAGTTCCATTTGGCCCACATTGTTCAAACTTCATATGATGATTGTCAATTTTGGGTAGAAGACCCCTATTGATACTTTATTTAATTCTTATGTCTTACAAATGCTTATTGGGCATATAATGCTCTGCCTAGCAGTGCTCTTGTTGGTTTCTGTAAAAGAAAGGGTAGACTATTTTACATGGATACATTTATTTTCTTTTAGATGAAAGTTTGTTTGTAGTAATAACCATTTGTTGTTACAAATATTTTGGTCCGGTATAGAAAAAAGAAATGTTATTTAATGTGCAAAAATAATGCGAAGAAGTGGACTGGTGATGCACTAAAGTTCAAAATATCTAAAATATGGCAGTGAAAGTTGCTTACATTTGAAAAGTAACTGTCTTATACATTTAATAATGAAAAGCTGATTCATAGTGGTCACCATTTGGAATCCATCAAATTATGTCATGTGTCTTAGGTTATAAAATTAGATGAAAAGATATTAAAAAAAAAAAGTTTACTTTAATGAGACATGCTCAATTTCTAATTTTTGTTTTTGACTAATTTGCCTACTAGGCTACTTAGTGTCGTGTTTCTTTTCTGAGCTGCAGCAGCTATCCTTTTGTTGGTTTCCAGCATATCCTCTATCTGTCTGTTATGTTCCTTTACAAATGCCGAAAACCATGCTGGTGCCTCATTACTGCTGCGCCTCCTCTTCCTAGGTGGTTCGCCTTCGGGGGTTGAAGGTTGTAAGGTAGGTGTGCCTGCCCGAACAGGTGGAGTGGCAGTTCTCGCAGGTGGCGTAGCTGATCAAACATTTAGACTTGGCTCTTTAGCAGGAGTTGATTTCCTATTATCAACAGCTCTTCTTACTGGCTAGTTGTTCTTTGAGGCAATAGTGGCTTGGATGTGACTATAAAGATATGAGGAAATGTATTATTATCATTAAATAGTAAGATCTTCAACACTGAAGTTAAAAATTAGAAAAAAATTAATAGTGGTTCCTTTTACTTATAATAGAGGCATAAAAATTGTCTTCTTTCTTTTTTTTTTGTCAAATTTATGTAAAATATCACATATTCATGGTGAGCTTTTGTGATCGCTTTTCTTTTAAGGTCTGTCTGAACCCAATCATTCAGTCCCCATTAGTTTGTTTCCATTTAGAAAATCCGCTAATCATTAAAGTTCCTGCCTTACCTCTGACTGTTGGAGAAGCACTTCTTCTTTGTTAGCCTGGTTGACATGGTCTTGTAAATAATGTGAGCATTGACAATGGCACAGTTGAGGCAAAACCTAAAATGGTACTTGGATCGTTGAGGGTAGACAGGTGGTGGTACATATTGTGGAAATATTGTCAAAAAAAGACCCAGAGAAATGTGTTTCGAATGTGGTCAGTCAGGTTCATCACTATGTTGTAACCAAGGCCATTCCATTGTCATATACTGGCGAAAAGCTAAGTGTCTTGAAAACTTTCATTCCTTCATCCACTGCAACCTTATGTGATAATGTATATCCCTAAAGTAAAGCTCACTGATGCCCATTAGAATAATGATACCAAGGTAGGCTTTCATCTCTGGCCTACATTACATCAACCCATTTTATCATCAAAAGAACAGTGTTCAGTCATCTTCTACATCACATAGGCATTTGAGTATTCTGTCAGTTATATAAGATTAATTGGAAACATCAACCAGAAGTTAATCTAACAGTGTGGCGTGCTTGGATCAAATGGAGGGTGGGACCTGACTGCCTCAGCAAAGTTGTCAAAATGAAAAAAGAAAGAAATGAAAAAAATAATAGGAATTTTTTAGATAAAATTGTTTTGTTGATTGTGTTTTGATGTTACTGGAAAAATATTTTAAACTGATTGAAATATCCTCAGTCATTGCCATTGATGCTTCTCTATTTAAAATTTTCAAAAATATGTAGTTAGTGATTATAATAATCATGCTGCTCTATTCTTAAAATTAATGTAAAACAGCATTTTTTTCAATACATGTTATCAAAAAACACCCCCTCAGGTTCCTTAAAGTTCCTAGACCAACCATCAGGTCTAAATCGTTAATCTACTTAGATTCAGATTCAGGGTAAATTGACATCTCAATATCTTACTCACCAGTCAGAAAAATCAAATTCATCACCAGAATCACTATCAAAGTAACGCATGGTTATAAAATGAAAGTGTAAATAGAGTTACCACTACTTTCCTCTTAAAAGGAACTGACACTAAGTCACTACATGTACAATTCCTTACCAAAGCATCAACTGCACCCTCAAAACTAAGCCACAATGTGAACAATGAAGTAATAGAACAAGTGCTACAAGATGTAAGGGATATGCTAGGGTTACATATAGACATAAACTATATATTACAATTTATTTACTGGTATTAGTATTCTTTATAAGTTTTAAAGTTAGTGAGTACCAAAAAGGTAAAAACAAACACCACCAAGTTGGTCAGTAAGTTTTTCTTCCAAAAATGATGCTAAAAAATGTTCTCCTAAAAGTGGTACTAAAAATAGATGTGTGTTTCTATAGAAAAAACTTATAACAAGAAGGCCATAATGGCCCTTAATGGCCCTTAATCACTCACCTGAGTCTAGATATGACTTCTGTTGTGCTAAAATGCAAAAACTGCCTAGAATATAAAAAGGCTGCCCCAGTCTTTATATCAATCGAACATTACAGATACATTCTAAAGGATTATGATATTTAAAGAATTTTAAAGTAGACTGCAAAATTAAAGACAAAAATGGTAAAATTTTAGAAAGAAGAAAAAATTATATATATATGTCTATCTTGTAGAACATAATTATGTCTCCCCCACCTCGGGGGGAGACATATTGTTTTTGCCCTGTCCGTCCGTCCGTCAGTCCGTCAGTCCGTCCGTCCGTCCATTCTTCGTTTCCGGACGATAACTAGAGTTCCTTTTGACCTACAGCCCTCAAACTTCATAGGATGATTGGTCTTATAGAGCTGATGATCCCTATTGTTTTTGGGGTCAGTAGGTCAAAGGTCAAGGTCACAGTGACCGTTGGTCAATTTCTCGTTTCCGGATGATAACTAGAGTTCCTTTTGACCTACAGCCCTCAAACTTCATAGGATGATTGGTCTTATAGAGCAGATGATCCCTATTGTTTTTGGGGTCAGTAGGTCAAAGGTCAAGGTCACAGTGACCGTTGGTCAATTTCTCGTTTCCGGATGATAACTAGAGTTCCTTTTGACCTACAGCCCTCAAACTTCATAGGATGATTGGTCTTATAGAGCTGATGATCCCTATTGTTTTTGGGGTCAGTAGGTCAAAGGTCAAGGTCACACTGACCGTTGGTCAATTTTCTCGTTTCCGGATGATAACTAGAGTTCCTTTAGACCTACAGACCTCAAACTTCATAGGATGATTGGGCTTATTGAGCAGATGATCCCTATTGTTTTTGGGGTCAGTAGTTCAAAGGTCAAGGTCACAGTGACCGTTGGTCAATTTCTCGTTTCCGGATGATAACTAGAGTTCCTTTTGACCTACAGCCCTCAAACTTCATAGGATGATTGGTCTTATAGAGCAGATGATCCCTATTGTTTTTGGGGTCAGTAGGTCAAAGGTCAAGGTCACAGTGACCGTTGGTCAATTTCTCGTTTCCGGATGATAACTAGAGTTCCTTTTGACCTACAGCCCTCAAACTTCATAGGATGATTGGTCTTATAGAGCAGATGATCCCTATTGTTTTTGGGGTCAGTAGGTCAAAGGTCAAGGTCACAGTGCAGTGGGGGAGACATGCGCTTTTTTACAAAAGCATCCTCTAGTTATGTTACCATAGCAACCATTGAAATGTTCAAATGAATGTTGATGATATTTACTATTTTTTTCGTATTGGTGATTATTTTCTGCAGAATTTGTGAAGGAATATACCGTGTTGTAAGTTCTTTATTGTATTTGTTGAATTGTTGGATGAATTGTCTGAATTGTTTCAAAGACTCTCCACACTTGACATGCTCAGCTTACAATGATGACTCACATTGACTGATTGAGCCTAAAATCAGTAAACTACTATTTAAGATATTAAGAGAAATTAAGTCTTGTGCTAAATTAGTGACGATTTATTTACAAATTTACAACCCCGTCTTATGAGTGAAGCGACTTATAGATGAGTATTTACAGTATTAAGTTGTACAAATGTATAATTAGCTTTTAACTTAATGTCATTGGAAGTCTTTGATTTTGCAATGTTGAAGAATTCATTTCATACCTACTAACTTCTTTTTTTTTTTTTTTAGCTCACCTGTCACAAAGTGACATGGTGAGCTTTTGTGATCGCTTTTCTTCCACAGGGTCTGTCTGTATGTCCGTCCGTCCGCTAATTTCATCCAAACTTCACAGGAATGTTACTTTGGTAGTCAGAATTTAATTCCATGCAGAATTCTGGTTGCCATGGCAACTGGAAAAAAACTTAAATAATCTTTAAAAAAAAAACGAAAAAACTAGAGCTTAAATATTTGGCATGAAACATCATCTAGTCAGTGTCTACCAAGTTTGTACAAATAATTGACCTGGGGTCAAAATTGGCCCCACCCCAGGGGGTCGTTGTTTTTCCCTTTATGTTTATAGTAAAACTTAAAAAAATATTTTTTTTAAATACCCAAAGAGCTAGAGTTTAGATACTAATAAGTATGAAATATCTTCTAGTGAGTGTCTACCAAGTTTGTTCAAATAAAGCACTGGGGACCAAATTGGCCTCACCCAGGGGGGGGTCATAATAATGTTCTTCCCTATATGTGTATAGTAAAAAGTTAAAAAATCTTCTTAGAGCTAGAGCTTAGATATTTATCATAAAACATCTTCAAATGGGTGTCTACAAAGTTTGTTTAAATTAAAGCCTTTGATTAAAATTGGCCCTGCCCCAGGGGGCCTATATACAGGTGAGCGTCTTCAGGGCCATCATGGCCCTCTTGTTCATGTTTTCAGGTTACATAACAGGTTAGATTTTGATTTTATTTGCTGTTGTATACGAAATGTAAATGTTTTGAATTTGTTTTGTTTTGTTAGACATTTTAGATGCCAGAGCAATCTTGATTTAGGTACTGACAATTGCAATTATACTGATATTGATTTTTTTGTTGTCTCTATAGAGTAGTTGCAACATATAGGGATCACTTCTCCGACATCTGTCTGTCCGTCTGTCTGTGTATCTGAGGTACTTGTGTGACTTGGAGAACAATAGGTAACAGTAAATTCCCTTTGATACTATTCAGTCCTTTCTTCCTTGTGTGGCTTTTTTTAAGCCTTGTGTGACTTAAAATGGCTAAAAGATCAAAGGAAAAGTCACATAAGTACAAAGATTTCGTATGTATGTATGTCTGTCTGTCTATCTGATCAAACATTCAATCAACATTTTGTCACAGTTTTTGCCCTTTCATGATTTTAATTTTGAATGCAATTTAAATGAAACTTTACAGTATTGATCAATAGCTCAAATTCTCAAAATCAGCAAAGGGTTTTAGGTTGTATGATTTTTTGCCGAATTATGGCTATCATGAAGCAACAGTAATCACGTTTACCAATATTTTTATACAAAAGCTCTTCGAAGATTATACAAGAACTTGAAGAAGCATTGGTCAGTAATGGTACTTGTTTTTGTTATATTCTTTATTTTACTATCAAGCAATATTAATAGTTGAGTCTGTTTTATAATGATATTGTTTATGTAAATGTAAAATGATATTATTGTTTATGTCAATGTTAAATGAAGTATAATAAGATTTTTGTTTTTGAAAAAAAAACATCACATTGTAAAGAATGCCAAAATTTGTGCTTTTTGTTCTGTTTTATTAGCTCTCATGAGAAATAAGTGCTGAAAGCGGAGCTTTTGTGATGACATACTTGTTCATTGTTGTCCTCAATACCATTTTAGCTCACTTCTCACTTTGAGGACAATGTCCTCAAAGTGAGCTTTTGTGATGGCCCATTGTCCGTTGGCATCTTCCTCCCATCTTCTGTCCATCTTCCATCCATGTGTCAATAATTTCTTAAAACAACTTAAATTCAATAAGAATTTTGGTTGCCGTTGCAACTGAAAGATTTTTTTACAATAAATCTTTAAAAATCTTCTTGTAAAAAAAACACAAAAGAACTAATGCTTAGTTATTTGGCATGAAACATTTTCTAGTAGATTTTTATCAAGTTTGTTCACATAAAAACCCTATGGTCAAAATTAGCCCCGACCAGGGGATCATTGATTTTCCTTATATTAAATTAAATACTTAAAAAATCTTCTTGTAAAAATCCAAAAGAGGTAGAGCTTAGATATTTGACATGAAACATGTTCATCTTAACAACATCTAAACCACTGGTTCAATTTTGAAATAATTTCACACAAAAATTTTCTTGGCAACAGTGTACAAAAATTGTTCAGATTAAGCTTTCCCTTGTTTTCAAATTGTGCTTTTGGGGTGAACCTTTTGACCTCTTTCTCTGGTGAGCAATCCTGGGCCCTCTTGATACAACATATACATTTTGTTCTCCTAAAGCACACAATAGATTTTGACCAAACTTCATGGGAATGGCCTTGAGGTGGCTGTCTGCGAAAAGAAATCTATACATAAATTTTTCCAGCCCTAGAAGGTCACGGGAGCTTAAAAAGGAAAAAAAAACAAACATCAAATTTAAAAAAGTTAACATGCAGTTTTGCTCTTAGGGGGCTGCTATATATGTTATGTAATATGATAAATATCATTTGAGCTGTGTCATGACAAAACCAACATAATGGGTTTGCGACCAGCATGGATCCAGACCAGCCTGCACATCCGTGCAGTCTGATCAGGATCCATGCTGTTCGCTATCAGTTTCTCTACTTGTAATAGGGTTTGTAAGCAAACAGCATGGATCCTGATCAGACTGCGCGGATGCGCAGGCTGGTCTGGATCCATGCTGGTGGCAAACCCATTATGTTGGTTTTGTCGTGATGCGGCTCATTTGTCTTTAGATTATATAAATAGATTAACAATGTTTTGTTGTTGTTTCTGTAAGGTATATACTTTCTGATAAAATAGCTGTCCAATATGTCCAATGTTTAGAGGCACATAAAGCCACAGAAATGAATAATTTTATTCTTATAATATGCTGTTTAAAAAGGGAAAACACAAGTTTTTTAACATTTAAATAAGTTTAAAGCATGCTAAATGTTTGTCACATGAGAAAAGTGGTGCATAATTTGAAATTATTTGTCATAAAAGTAGCAAAATGTAAACAAAGTAATATTTCTATTTCTATACAAAATACTAATTCATTATAACTATACTAATTGCCAAAGGATAACAACAGAAAGAGATGGTGGATTATTTTCAAATAAGTTACTTTTCAGAAGCAAAAATAGGGCACCAAAAATAGAAAGCTTTTCAGAAATCATAATAAAATTTAAGCATTTCTGGGGCATAACAGGCCTTTAAAGCATTTTTACAAGTTATTAGAATGAGATTATATTATGTATGAGGAGCTATGTTGAATTGGTCTATTACAATGTTATGTTTTAGATTGTTCTATGAAATATTAAGTAAAGATGATGTTTTTGTGATAAATTTGTTGTTGTATTGTTTTGTTTATAAACAAGATGAAGAATTAAATTATTGACAAATAATAACAGTTGTTGTTTTTGTTGTTTTTATGAAAAAATTAAATGCTCTGATAAAACTATTCTCTCAGCATTAATCTTAAAGCACCATGCCCCAAGATTCATGCTAATACGAAAATTTGAAAATGTAGCAAGAAGTAAAATGTTGTCCAGTGAACAAAGACGGTAAATTTACACTTGTACATGGCACTTAAAATACATATAAATTACCAAATCAAGGTCAAAATATGCAAAAATAGGTCACACAGTAGAAATATGGTAAAATATTCTGCAAAATCAGTCAGTCATTACAGGAACATCTAAATCTTTATTTGAATTCGGAATAATCTTACTTTTTTACAAATCTTAGTACATTTTTCCCTAAGTTGTTTTTCTGGACCTATTTTGGCTCATATGGAGACCTGCAGTTTTTAGTAAGTAGTAGACTCCTAAATAACTAGGATATTCCACTGGATTAGTAAAATTATGCCCCCCCCCCCCACTCCAAAAAAAAAAGTTCGTCACCTTCTTTTTCTGATCAAAAACGAATAAGGAATAAGCTCTGGTCTGTGTGGATCACGACTAGCAGATGCCTCCTTTTGAGTTTGAGGTCAAAGGTCAATATGACCTTGAGGGGAAGAATCCGGGTCAGCTCGGCCCTTAATCGTACTCAACCCCCGAGTCAGTATTCTTCACATTCATTGTAATTATCAGAATAAATAGCGGTTGGGTGAAAAGTTAAAGTTACACACTAAGCCGTTTTGCCTTTTGATGTCTGGATACATTTAACTCCATATAAGACTTTAGCGTAGATGAATACGGGCATAACAGATTCATGTATATTAGGTGTAACGAGACGCGCCCGTGATCGGGTGGTTCAGGTCGTTGACTTCATACCACTGGCCCCTCAGCGCTGTGGAACGTCGGTGGTTCTACTCGGGTTTCCATTCGTGCCTGAAATAATGCAATGAAGGGCACTGAGGTCTTCCTCCACCAGTAACGATGGAACGTCGCCATATGACCTATAGTATAATGTGTCAACCATCATTAGATTCACGTTACTAGACATGCAGGTATACCTTTATACAAAAAAAAAACAAGTCTGAAACATTGAAATAGAGAAAATAAGAATCCCTAAAGAAATCCCAAAACGGCAAAATTGAAAATGTTGCAGGCTCGGTTTGATTGAGATTGTTCATTGAAATCCCTCTAGAACCCGTCCGCTACGTTTACAAAATTCTGATTCTATTCAAAGCCACCCCGACAATCCAGAGTTAATAAAAAATTGTGGTGCAACCCTGCAGAGATTTTGATCTACACATTCATTTAAACTATAAAAAAACGCCCCATCCCCCAGTCCCCTGACCAAAAACATAAAATAATAAAAGCTTTTTATAGTATTTATCATGAACGATTTGTTTAAAAGAAACCAAATTCTACTGGGCTCTCAGAACGTTTTCGTTAAATCAAAAAATAAATTCAAAAAACAAATAAACGGTAATAATCCGACAGTACTATGTAAATAAAACAAATCGCGTGCATTTTTTTTAAATTTCCTGGTTAGAAGTATCGATATTTCTATTAACGTAAAACCTACACCATCCTTATTAATACTTCATTTTCAGTCAAACCCTTGTTTTTACGTTCGACAGAAATAAGCAGATTTTGAAAGAGTAATTTACGACAAAAGTTCTCGTATAAAGACGTCTACCTGATAATACCGATAATTATTTATATTTCAGGTCTCACAATATTTTATAAATAATTATGATGCGAAATAATCATCATCGTGTCCAAACTCGTTTCCGTAGTTTTGGGTTCAGGGAGCATTTCCTTATGGAATATTAATGATTTTGATCGTGACATGTTTCAAAGTTAATGTATCTCGTCTGCTACATTGTTTTGTATTTCAAGCTTTATAATAAGGGACATAGTTTGCTTTACGAGTTAGCCATGCACCAAACGAGACCCAAGGAAATTAGGAATAAGACATACTTGTTCAAAATATTTACCTATAACAGAAGATCGTATAATATTTAACACACAGTGTCGTAAATAATGGTATTTTCATATCAAGGATAGTCTTACAATGACGTAATTCAAGATCAAATGTGATATTTTAATTAAGCTAATTATGGCAATAATATCGGTCACAGACACTTTGGGTGTGGAGCTCAAAATGCCTTTAAAATCCAAATATAATGTTTATTTGTCAATCCTTGCACATGTACTGATCACATCTTGAATATATATATAAAACTTGATATAAGCTGTTTTGAAAAAAAAAATCATATTTCAACGTCTATAAAAATACATTATTATAGACGTTGAAATATGATTTTTTCCAAACGGCTTATGTTAAGGGATTGACAAATATAAATTTTGTTTGGATTTTAAAGGCGTTTTGAGCTCCGCGCCCCAAGTGCCATACATGTACAGTGCCTTATATAGTCATCCCCTTTTCGCTTGTCAAAAATATTATACAGTAAAAAAAAACTTTCTTTTTGTAACTCACCAGTGGTACCATATAATATGAACAAAAAATGAATGTCGGGATGATAGTGGCTATTGTCAACTAGAGAGCTTATATGTCTACTTGAGAGTCCATGATCCACATCAAATCCTTAAGTAACAACATTCTGTGAAAATGTCAAAAATGGTGGTGCGAAATAAAGAGGTTAATTGGACGTGGTTTAGAACAATACTGATTCTATTGGACTCGTACACAGCTGCAAAACCTATATCAGACTCATCCAATGTATGTTTGACAGCTTTGTACTCGTGAAGTAGAAGTCAGTATTGTACTCAACACTGTTTAATAACCTCGTACTATCACTCTGACAGTCATGTAAAATCTTACCAAACAATGGCACCAAGGATTATTCTCTAATTACATGAAGATATCCGATCAGAGCACATAATAAGATTAAAAGAGTTATAGAGGATATACATATAACGAGATATAATGAGATTATGAGAGTTTTATATTAGAGGATTTACAAGTAAATGAGATATAATCTATATTTATATAACTATCCTCTTGTTGAACTTACGTAAAATAAATAATGTACGCTTTATTTATTTTATTTATATCTGTATACTGTCGTGGTAATGTTGTTTAGTTCACCATTGTTTTAATTGAATGCTTAAATATTTTCAAGTGAACTTTGTAATTATCGTGTAATAGTTTTATATTCAATTTTATTTTTAGACCTATATGATGTTTTCTATTATTCATACAACTAATTTTTTTATTTCACACGATTTTTGAGAAAATTAGAACAATCACTGTAACAATACACTTTGATATTTAACACTAATTTCTTTTTTATTATCAAATTACAAAGCACCTTTAAATACATATAAAACATAACGCTGCTGTAAGATGATTCTGATTAACAACACTAACAGAATAAAAACAACACGAACTTTGCACGTTGAGATTAACATGCATTTTTTCTACAAACAGTAAATATCTAAGAACGTTATTGCGTCGTTATTTGTCGCAACGCCGCTAATTGTCGCAACGCCGCTTTTTAAATTTCGCAAAACCTTCTGCCGTTAAATGTCGCAATGGTAAAACTAAATGTAATTCAGTTAAGAATGTTTGTAAATATTAAATAACTTTGGGACATAATTGAACGTCTACCATTCAAGATGATAAAAAATAAGTGGATTGGTCTAATGGACACATTACTTACAAATATAAATCTGTGATAAAAACAATAGAAACGTATCATTTACATATTCTTACAAACTATTTCTTAAACAAACAGTTTATCTAGTACATGATTTAATATGATATTTATGTGATGAATTACTTATATTTTGTTCTAGAACATTTCATTATGAACATCCACACATATTAGTTTTCATTGTTAGTTATCACACATGATACATGATATTGTTTGGCAATATTGACCTGAGACATTTGAATATTGAATGACCTTTTGTCGGTAATTGTCGGATTCCGAAGTAATCAACGTTATGATTTTAAGATAAGATACATGAAATTAAAGAAATGATTCAACCACTACTGCTGCATATATATTTAAGAAAATAATTTGAAAAAAAATCTGAAAAAAATAGTTTGTTGAGGATTCGAACTTGCAACTTCACGATTGTTACTAGGCCATTGTGACGTTAGTATAACATTAAAATCAATTAGTAAATAGTAATAAATTACGGAAACTAACGAAAAAGCATCCGAAAATTAATGAGTCTCAGGTCAATATTGCCAAACTAAACAATCAACATAAATACAAATATGGTATTGCATACATTTCATCATAAACCAATTCACTTTTATTAAACGTCCTTTTTTGTTTTCAAACCTAATTAAGAAGTTATATGTTTTCATTTTATATCTAGGCTTTTGAAACTCCTAATTAAGGTTTTATATCTCTACTCCTAAAATATTTTCATTTCTCCTTGTTAGGCTTTTGAAACTCCTTATGGTATACAATATCCTGTGAGGTTGCCAGTAGAATTTCTATTACTGCTATGATTGAGAAAATATTTACTAATTACTCATAACAATGTACATTCTATTATATATTCTAAGTATCATATTGTACTTTGTGTTACCATGATCACGTGACGTGATAATTGTTTTATTTATCTATATGCATATGTTCAAAGATATGTCCAAATAATAAGATTCTGGTTACATATTCTTCATTCAAATAATAATATCTTAAAGTCTGCTTTTTATTCATCAATAAGTCTTCATGATAATGGATATAACTCTTGGGCAGCTAAGGTTCATTCTATTTTAAATGAATATGGATTCACAGATGTATGGCTCAACCCATTGCAATACAACCCAAAAGAGTTTGTTGAAATATTCAAACGTAGATTAGTTGATTGTTTTATACAAAAGGTAAACGCAGACATTCAGTCTAGTCCACTTTTGTCTTATCTGTATGTACATTTGATTGACAAATTTGAACCTGCATTTTATCTTGATAATTTATTCATTAAATCCTACAGACAAAATTTATCTCGTATTAGATTATCTTCTCATAAATTAAAGATAGAGGCAGAAAGGTATGGTCCTAATAGAAATCCACGTTCTGAAAGAAAATGTGAATTATGTAATCTTCAAGAAATTGAGGATGAATTTCATTTTATTATCATTTGCAATTGTTATACTGCATTACGTAGGGAGTTCATTAAGCCATATTTTTACAGAAGACCGAGTATGTTTAAATTTTTGCAGCTTTTGAAGTCAAAAAATAAATCCGAATTAATTGGACTTGCTAAATACATCATCTTTGCTACTAAGCGTCGATATGACCTTATTAATATTACCATTTAAAGACTATTTTTAACAGTATGCGCATGATAATTTTGCTCATTAAAAAGCGACAGTATGGTATTTATCATGTAATTTTAATCGTTGATTCACTACATATTTAATATATGAAAGTCATTTTTGCAACTTTTTAATAAGAGTAATGCCAACTTTGTATTGTTTAAATATGGATTTAAGAACATTCTCCATATATACTTTTGTTTAACAATGTTTGTTTTCAATATGATCGTACCATGACTTATGATTTATGTATTACGTGTTTTGTATTATGACTATGTACAAATATGTA
The DNA here is from genome assembly GCF_026571515.1 of Ruditapes philippinarum. Classification (NCBI taxonomy): domain Eukaryota; kingdom Metazoa; phylum Mollusca; class Bivalvia; order Venerida; family Veneridae; genus Ruditapes; species Ruditapes philippinarum. Next base: position 24,943 of record NW_026863023.1, read on the forward strand.
TACGTCAATAAATTATATCTATCTATCATGACGATGTACTATGTACAAGTCTAAATAAAACGTATGTTCTGTTCTGTTCTGTTCTGTTCTTATTCAGAATAACAACTTAAAACTCCTAATTAAGGTTTTATATCTCTACTTCTAATAATATTTTCATTTCTCCTTTTTAGGCTTTAAAACTCAGAATTCAGAATGAAAGAGTGATCTTGATTTCCTGTCAGAATGTTAGCCACTTTCAGAGCATTTTCCGTCATTAAAAGCATTTCTACAGGCAGCATTCATTTCAACCGGGCTGGATATTTTACAAACATGATGATTTTATCAGTAAAACTGTAATCTGGTTGTGGCAAAATAATAATACATGTAATATTATATATACAATGTACCAATAAAACCGCAAGCAAACGTGTTTGTAGGTGAAATGCCGACACACACACAAATATATGGAAGCCTTGGAGGGTCACTTTTGAGTTTCGACTTATAGATTTATTTTACTATTTTCTTATGACTTTTGATTTATGACTTTTGATTTATGACTTTTAATTTTTGACTTATGGATTTTGTTACTGTCCCACGTGCTTGCCTCATTATTTCCAAGGAAAATACGGCAGAATATGACAACGATTCAGACGAGGTAAGTTCATTTACCTAAGTTTCTTGGAGACTTATTTAAAAACAAAATATGTGGGTACATATGCAAGGACAGATGTTATTCCTATATAAGCCTTTTTAATTGACTAAGAAAAGAAAATATTTTGCTTGCATTGCATTGCATTTGGTATTCATTTTTTATTTTGATTTCCGGAACAGGGATATATAATCTCAAATTGACATACAGCGTATGAATCAAACGCTTTATTT